>NC_057814.1:167050343-167053110 GCF_018294505.1 Triticum aestivum | reverse complement strand
GCTGCCCCTGTCTTCGCCACTGTGCGCGCATCTGAGAGATGAAGTGGAAGGCATGGATTATGAGAGGGGGCGTTGGATATATAATTAATGTGGGTGTATTAGCTATGTAATCCTATATAGAGAGGTATAGATTGATCGATGTGGACGTGGAAAAGAGGGTGAGACCTCACTTGATATATAGATTGATCGGTTTGTGTGGAAAACTGTGAAAGACCTAGCTATATATACACACACATAGAGGAACATCGATCGTTGCGCATGCACGTGAGAGATAAAGAATGCCCGATATGATGGATAGGGGGAGGTGTGTGTGCATGCATGGGAGACCGACCTAAAGAAAAAGATTGCATGTGTGCGATGGATAATGCCGACTGGTAGTGTGTGTGCATGCATGCATGAGAGAAAGTTAGTGGTACAATTATAAAGAGAAGACGACTTTGTGGGTGTAAAAGACTAGGTGAGGTCATAATCAATGTAAAGTTGAATTCAAATATTTGAAAAAGAGATCATGATGTTTAAAACCCATGCATGCATGAATATAACTGAGATATGCGCGGTGTGGTTTGGAAATGAGCATGTTGTACTGTATACACATTGAACAATGTCATACTGATTTGAATTTGAGATACTGATGGCAGACATCGTTATGCCACATTGCATCTGTGCATGGACACACAATACTAATTGGAGATGATGGGTGGCTTTCGCATCACATATCTATATCTATACCCCTATATATATAGATATTATATTTTATATTTTTATATAGTGTGCGGATAACTTTAACTTTTAAAGATGATCGTTGGATGAGGCCAATCCGATGGTCCGGAGATGGAAAATTTGAGCACTACTGGCCGTTGGATATCATCTAGATTCCACCAGATTTTGCCACGTGTACAATCTAGAAGACTCCATGGTTGAACTTAAGCATAAGGCACAAACCTCAAAACACAAGCACTTCTTCTTTGTTCTAGAATCTTCCGTATCAGAATTGCCCAAATGTTTTTCTACATGATTTTCCATTATTTGTTTTTACTTTATGCCTTACAACGCACAATTCCATGAATCTTAAAATAGATTAGCTTTCTTATAAAAACTAGATGATTTTGAATGAAATGAACTATAAGAATTAAATGAACATCTACATCATGCATATATGACTCAAACCTTACATGCTATAATGTGGTATTTATTCATAATTTGGTTGCCAAATCTCATGCGTGCAATGCACGTGTACCTTACTAGTCTAAATGGTGTTTGTGTGTGTGTTGTGCGTGTTAAACACATTGTACGTAGTATATCATACATGGTTTAGATTTCGAACATCTAGCTAGAGCATACATGTACTATGATTTGAATTCAACATAAAATGGATACATATATTTGAATTTGAGATCGTATGTACATGTAGTTCGTATTTATATAGGAATTTACTTCTCCTATATTCATGTCATGTGTTGTGAAGATAATATTTAGATGGTTGTATAACTAACCCGAGTACAATCCCATCCAAACAGGGAAAATGTACTCAAATTTAGTCCATATGCTAGACAACAGACATTATTTTTTTATTGTTGAGGGAAGTGCAAATTGTTTTGGTACTCTACACGTTAAGTTTGTTGTCCCGATTTTTTTATTTTTTTCGTTGTATTTGAATGCATTTCTAGTAATATAGTAAAACGGGACATGGCTCTCTCTAGTTATGAGGTGCGAATTGTCTTTTTTTGGTACACGTTAAGCTTGTTCTCCCGAAATTTCGAGTCGCGCCTTGTTATGCCGAAATTTGAAGCTAGCGTCTATGTCTATCGTGCTGCGAAACTCCTGCCTCTTCAACCCGCGCCTTGTTACCCCGAAATATTTAAGATATATCTTTGTCTCGTTGTGCCCCGACAAGTCCCTCTATCTCAACCCACGCCTTGCTATTCCAAAATTACAACACGCGTGAAAACTCCCACCTCCTGTGAAATCCCGCCACGCGAAATGCCCGTGATACCCCTGAACCGAAAGAACCGCTAGCTCAAATCGGTGAGGGTAGTTTTGTAACTTACCCCACATTTCGGACAAGTGCGTCCCTAAGCCATGGTTCCCCACTCCCATCCCATTCGCCCACCCATTCATACACCGAGGCCGTGAAAACCCGCGAAGCCCCACACCCTCCTTCGTTCGCCACCCAGCCGGAGCCTCTTCCCCGATGATGTCGTCCACAGCAACACCTCGACATCCCTCATCCACCATATCGGATGAGGATCTGTCGTCAATCTCATCATCCTGCAGGTTCAGCCACCCCGTCCTCCACCTCCAAGGAGCTGCACAAACGTTCCCCTCGTCTTTCGTGCCACATCCATTCCCACACCGCCGTCTTCACCTGCACCACTGGAAGAGCATCATCATCACCATTTCCCCGGATGAAGCTGAGGCCTAATCGGCGCCACCAAAGAGGTTGTACAATAATCGCCGCATTTTATTCTTGATTTGATCTCACGGTGCTGCCTGCGCTCGGTCCCGAGCCGACAAAGCGCGGCTCCATCCACGGCGGCGTCGCCGGCCACTTCCTCCACGGCATCACTCCCTCGGCGGCGACGTCCACATCAGTAGGAGCTGCTGCTGCTTTAGCTCTCGCTCGTGCTGCTGCTCTGCTCTTGCTCTCGGTCCCCTACGTGGTATGCTCTTGCTATTGCTCTTGCTCTTGCTCTTGCTGCTGCTCTCGCTCTTGCTCTTGCTTGTGATGCTGCTCCGATTTAGCTACACTTCAGTCGACTGAATCGAC